>NW_019522679.1:156666-168572 GCF_002814215.2 Seriola lalandi dorsalis
GGAACCCCCCCCCCCCCCGCCTCATCACGGAACACTGAACGATATAGAATAGAATTTACATTCACGTTATATTCTCACACAAGCACACACACATAGAAATACACAAAAAAAGAGACAGTTCCTTCTCGGTTGTCTGCACAGCAAGCAAGCCACCAACCACAACCACAAAGCCCCAGTATGTCAGCAAGCACCTGGCTATACACCCGCTCCCAGACAGACAGTAGACACACACACACACGCAAAAATCCGCACATGAGGAGCAAAAGATGCACACTTTGGCTTTTCTTAAGTCTTCTAAGGAAGAAGATGAAAAAAGCACCTGCTCTGCCATATGATATATATAGGTGGAAGAATGCATGGATTACAGTAGGAGTCACATAGCTTATGTGTCAGTGTGTGTGTGTGTGTGTGTGTGTGTGTGTGTTTGTGTGTGTGTGTGTGTACGTGCGTGTGTACGTGTTTGTGTGTGTTACAGATAAACCCAACAGCCTCTAGACCTATTTTCAGCGATGAGCGTGGGAAACGACATCAGAAGTGTTGTCTTCAAAACTGAGAGATCGTACTAAAGTACTAGCATGTGCTACATGAACGTGAAACACAAACATAAATACGCTACATATACATCTCTTTTACATCTTATTCTATATATGTATATTTATATGTCGACTGAATATCTACCAGAAATGTACATATATTTACATATATCTACTTTATATCACCTATTATTATTTAGAGGATGCATTGGTGTATGCATACACTGAGTGAGCGTAGCGCCACACATAAGATAAGAGACTGGCATGCAGAGGCGTTTACAAACACAAACTAGACACAAGCTAGTCTTGATGGATGGTTAGATAGATTCAGTAGATACAGTGGAAATGCTTGCCTGTGTTGAGATAATGACTCAAACACACACACACACGCACACACACATGCTTGGATCAGTGATCTCTACACACGTCATCCATCACAAAATTCATCTGGACTTGACTCAACACTGTGATACTGTATCTTCATAATGCTCCTCTATAGTTTATATTCAAGGTGTTTAAAGTGTTAAAACCACACAGACAACTTTCTCATTTCCGTGTCGGTCTGCACCAGTTCGGCTCTGAAACACAACAGATGAGGCAACATCATTATCTAATAACAAAGTGGATTCGTCTGTCTGACAACTATACGGTTTGTTTTTTTATTTTGTGGGGGTGTGTGTGTGTGTGTGTGTTTGTGTGCGCAATTATAACAAAGTGCGTACCATTACATGTAATCCAAAGCTACAGCTTCAACAGTAAAATATGTTTTTTAGTTGTCCAGTAAACTCTAGTAAGAAATAGCGTCACTGCCAATTCACTAGTAATTTAGAGAAATGTATCTGTTCCTGAGTTAAAAACAATGTCAAAGAAGAAACCACATCCCCCACCAAGGTTCATTTGGAGAGCCCATTCTGTAGTGAGTACTGCCTGTGAGCGTCAATCATTTTTTTGTATTTTTATTTATTTATATTTTTTTCGTTTTTTAGTTTTAATGGATAAATGTGGCAACATGAAATATTTTTGTTATTGTCAAGAAATCCCATCAAAAGACCAAAACCAACAATGAATCACAAAACATGTATTTACATTTTTTTAAAGGGTAGTTTAAAAAAAAAATAAAAAATTAGGATTCAAAAAGTGGCGGCCATCTTATATTTGAGGACTAAACTATTAAATGTTCAATATTCTTGTTGAACAGAGAGTGCCTGTCTAAATGACGTTCTGCAGAGGGTGTTGCATTCTGGGTTGTTTGCCGGTTTAAACTTGCTAGGAGAGCGAATGTTTTTCAAGACCACTTATAGTGAGTCTTTCACAGTTAGTCAGCCCTGAAAGTGTTTTGTTAGCCGAGTGTAATCTGCCAGTTTCTGAAGGCTGGTGAAACGTGTTTTGCCGCCATGAAGGAAATAAATTCATGATGACTAAAAACAAGTTCATGGCGTCTCCCGATATCTTTACTGCAGAAACAGACCAGCGAGAAAATCTATCAAACGGCCACGAATTACACCTGTGATGGATGATGAGACTGAGTGACTGCTTCAACAGTCAGAAAGGAGAGAGTGTGAGTCTGTGACTAATCGATAACATACACAAATGTAGGTTTCATGTATTAACATATCTCATGTTTTTATATATGTGAGAGAAAAGGCTTCAATGATGAGGACTCTCTTCTCCTTAGATTACCTCAGGGAAACTTTCCCAACAGGACACGTGTCAAAGTGTTTGTCTCAGACACAGCTGTTGGATGAGAGGAAGTCAAGGGCGACCTATATTCTGGCCAATAAGGTTATTTCCCAAAACATCTGGGCACTGAAGTTTATAGGTAAATTTACTCCAACAGGAGTAAATAATGAATTAGTTTGGGACTATTTTCAGCTGTGGATTTACTGCGAATTTACAGCAGCAGGGCGGTGTGTGTGGGATTTATTTAAAATCAATTATGAAGGAACATGTCACCCAGTGCAACGCTGTGGGTTCCTGATATGTTTAATAGTCTTGCAATGAAGCTCAACACACAGAAGAATACGATATATCAGGAAAAATAAAGAATATAACAAACTTCATCACCGGAGCCTTTATACTATGGGTCTCTCTGTTGTGTCTGTGGCAACAGAGGTGGTGGAAATTACCATAGTCCAAAAAAGTTTTTTTTATCAGACGTCTTCACGCTGAAAGTCAGGAATACAGTAAGAGACATTTCTTGGCAATGTAAAGGGGGAAGTTTGTGACGTTTAAGGAGCATGGTGGGACATTTCATGTAAATCACCACCATTGTGTAGTGGTGGTTTTGAATGTATGATGCAATCACGTTTTATAAATAACTATTCTTGTTCTTCTTCTAGTACCATTAACATTTCTGAATGTTTGCCCTGCAGTGAATTGGGCCCAGAGTTATTAGTGCATTTCCTCCTGTAAATAATACCACTCTTTACAAATGTCACTTCCATATCAAACCTCAGTCGGAGTAGGAGATTCATTACAGGCGGTCTCAAGGTGCTCTTTGACACTAAAGCTACTATGCAGCATACAGGTCTTTAGACTGGGGGAGAGTGGTGTGAGGGGCTGAGTGAAGCAGTACACCTACTCTGCTGGTCTGCACCCTTGAGCCCCACCAGTCATCCAGCCTGCCAGCCAGGGGGCCTGGGATGCATTAGACGCCAGGGGAGAGGCTGCCCTGAGTGGCCTTCATTAGGACCCCCCCACCTATCCACCCACACACACACACACACACACACACACACACACACATACACTCTCCTTCCACAAAGGAAACACTGTATGTCTCCCTCAGAATAAAAGCCAGCCCTGGATCATAGATCAGACATGTGTAGCGCCTGCTGAGCCTGGTTTTTGACTAGTGAGGAGGGCCCGCCAGAGCTGAGGGATTCAGCTACACACACACACACACACACATACACGGAGTCAGCGCAGGCATGCGTAGCAATGGATGACAAAGAGCAATGAGCTCTGATATTAAAGAGCACAGAGGATGAACGGGGAGGCCGAGAGAGACAGGGAGACTATAAAGTGTGTGTGTGTGTGTGTGTGTGTGTGTGTGTGTGTGGGGAGTCGAGACAGTGTAAGGAGCCGTCAAGAGTGCCCTGTGTCACCATCACCTCATAAAGCATCCTAATGGACGTCGCTCCTATTTGTCAAAGAGAGAGACAAATGAAAGAGAGGCAACGCGAGGGAGGGGAGAAAGAGAAAGTGAGAACGACATGTTGGAGAAAAATGGTGTGCGCTATTATGTTACTGGCTTTCAAAAGACTATAAAAGGCTTATGCACATATGCCTACATTTACAGTTACACGGACACACACAGACACAAGCACACACACAAACACATTGGATTTCCCGAGCCCCCTTCCCTCATTCTAGGTCAGTAAAACCCACCGAGAAATGTGAAATGTGTGGGCTGTCATATGAAAGCAGGTCGCCGCTACACACACACACACACACACACACACACACACACACACACACACACACACACACACACACACACACAGAAACTCAGGGGCAGAGTGATGCGAGGTGTATGGTTTTGATGCTGGCCACTACACTTTGACTCTTTCAGACAAACATGCTCCATGTGCAGTTATAACACTCTGATAATGAAGTTGATAAATATATTATTTATGCATAAATTAACTTGTTTACTTCACATAATGCATATACATTTTCATCTTGCCAAATCTAAAGGTTTCACTATAGTAGTCACTATAATGTGCAAGCTTTTTTTTAATACGACAAACATCACAAGTAGGCCGAGTTATAACGGCTGTATGACCTTAAATAGATGCACATGAGAGTGATGATTAAAAATACATTTAAAAAAAAAAAAAAAATCATCACATTAAATTAAAAGATGATTAATTATGCTGATTAAGTCTTGGGCGTGAACCTCTTTGCCACAACAGAAAATTTCTCATGCTGTCTTTTCGAGAATAACTGGAAAATATAAATAAAATAAATATTCATGATAATTTGTTTTTAGTTTCAAATGAGAGCAAATAATAAACCACACCACTAAAACCAGCTGTATTTAGTAGTCTCTCACACAGAGTCATGTGTCAATATGCTGCAAACTCTCACGTTATTTCTCACATGCTGGAACTGAAATCTAAAAAGCTGCAGCCACTGTGGTTTTACAAATTAATGCTTCACATACAAAACATATGATCAGCTTAGACAACCCAATACATTTGTTATTGACTAAACCGCCCCACAGTATGTTAAATAGTTCAAATTTGATTTGATCCACATTGACTAGCTACAATAATAAAATACTGCTTAGACATAAATGCATCAGTAACAACAATTACATTTTATTAGGCTACTTATAATAATTTAATGAAATTAGAAATCCTGCCTGCAAAATGAAAACTTTTGTTTTGATACACTGAGTACATGTTGTTGATATAATCTCTGTATTGCACTGTATGTTAATGCAATTTTTAGTAAATAATCTAAATATATCTCACAACTGTAACTAGGCAACTGATCACTGCACATACAGTACACTTCTCACTGTGTCACTGTAATAAAGCTCTTTACATGCACCCTGGACATGTTTCCTTTGAACTTTTCCACAAGAACTTGTTGGACTGAAGTGGCTGTTTCATGCAGCAATGCAGCGACACGCTCACACGCACACGGCGCCTCAGTAAACCACTGTGCATCTGCTATAGAGGAACATCCTGCCCCACACAAACTAGCATATTTGCAAGCTTGTCTGTCACATCCAAAACCCATGTCTGGACCACAGGAAATGTGTATGCACACACATAGACGCAAACACATGCATGAATGCACGCACAGGTAATAAAACATTGTGAGAGTGACACTCAGAGATTCCAACTGTATTGAAACTCTCAGCTATGCAGAGGATATGCATTTTCCATTTGAGTTTCATTTCAGCGGCAAGATTAAATAGTGCAAAGAAAAGGAAAAAATATGTTGCAACGCTGCAGCATTCCACCTGTGTTAGCTCAGAAGATCCTGGTGATGCACTGAGGTCAATGGGATCAGTTGGGTTTGTGGCAAGACCATGGTCTGCTCTATTCTGGTCTGGCTGGGGCTGAGCTGTGTGTGTGCTGAGCGTTGGGGCATTTGGGGTAACTGAGGTCTCGGGTTTACGGGTGCTTTTATATGAAGCTGCAGCACTTCACCCTCCAGCTGCTCTGTTGCCATGATGTGGTGCTTCTGCGTACCTCAAAGCCGAGTGTAAATTCACCACTCTGGTGAAGACAAGTGGTTCACAAAACACACAATGTGATAAGCATTGTGAACCAGAACATGATAAAATGTGAAGGAGCTCAGTGGGAGTGCTCAGTTTGTTTTATTGCTCATCGTCTTAAATGGATTTAAAGTAAAACAGCCGCTGAATATGATCAACATTTGACAGTCAACAGTCACTTATGTTGTTTCTTATCACCAGCACTTGATAGCAGCATTATGTTATATCTAAAAACCAGATACAGGGATGTGGATGGAGGGTAAGTCCCACAGCTACTCAGTGGATCCAAGAGTCAATTTGACACCAAATTACAGAAATACCGTTCTAAAAACAGACGCACATTTCCTCTGTCTAATCTAAGAATAACTACATATGCTGTGTATGATGCTTTACTTATGTTTAAAGGAATTATAGCCCACATTTATAAATAAATATAGTGTCTATTAGGTTTGCTTGTAGTAAAGAGAAGGACTTAGATACAGGGGATATAATTGCAACTCAATTGTCCCTTAAAATTATTCAGTTGAAACAACTTTTATTTTTATATTTTTGCACCTGTTTTCTCAGCTTCAGTTACGTCACCCTGACACAACTAAATGGGATCAAACTGTAAAAAATCATTCAAACTTTTACAGCAATAGCTCATAGATGAAGCTAATGTAGCACATGATAAAAGCAGGTATAGAAAGCTTCTTCTCTTTTAACAGGCATGACAGGAACTTACTTCATATGCACCACTGTTATGTACATAGAGAGGAGTATATCCATTTTTCAGCTAAAACTACATTTCTGTAAAATAGAAATTCTTTTAAAAAAAAAGCACAGATTGCAACTTCAAACTCCCCTTGTTCCTCTTTGAATATTTAAATCATTATGAATGAGGACTGATCGGTTGACTGATGTGACGTGATTGTGATAATAAAATGTATTTATTTTGTACTGTAACTTCCCCAGGTACACAGAAGGAACTGTTTGACAGCCATAAATTGTCGGATTAGCTTAAACAGCTCGTTGCCAGTGGTCATGAGGGTTTTGAATCGACCTGCTGTGAAGGAAGCTGGATGCAGGGTCTTTGTGTTGGCACAGTTTCTGAGCAACAGGAAGAGCTTGAGTGAGGGGGGTGGGGGGGGGTTACTACCTGTACACATGGTGAATTCCTCTGCAGCAGGTGCCACAGGTACAAAGCTGCACTGAAAGAACACAGCTACATCGCTCACCTAGCAAACGTAATGATGTTGTGCATTTACTCATGATCTTCAATCTCATCTGTCCGCACACAGCTTATCTTTACGATCATCGCTCCTGAAAGTGATCCCATGCCGTGTCGACTTTCTCCATAAATATCCGCGCAGCAGCGACAGTGCTCTCCTACTGTTACGGCCCATCGCAGCCTCTCTGTTGTGTCTCTGTTGTCTTAGTCCAGCCACAGGTTACTGTATACATGTAGCGCTTCTCAGGAACTGTGGGATACGGTCGGCTCAGTGTGTGGCGACATGGCGCCCCCACTCCCCTCCTCTCTGTGTGGTTACCAGAGTCTCCATGTCTGCTGGAGCCAATAAATAAATAATGGGCCCAGTGATCACTTCCAACTGTGATACTGCACGCTAAAACCACTGCATCTGGGAGTGCCTCGTTTACAATGACAACAACAACACAGACGCACACATGTAGACACACACACACACACACACACACACACACACACACACACACACACACACACAGATTAATGCTGAGCTGGTCACAGCGAACTAATTTCTCATACAGCTGCAACTTTCTAAGAACTCTGATCTCTTTAGAATAACACAATCGACTGTTAGGCTGCTGTTTATTTCAAATTTGACCAGTTGGGAATTTTTACTTTTTTGTTTCTTACACCGTCTCGTGCCTCTTTCCTCTTTGGAGGTCCCAGTGATTTGAAAAATACTTTAACTTAGCTTGAGAACTTGCAGAAGGACTCACTCTTCTTGTATCAATGTGAGCTATGGATGAAAACTGCCATGTAGAGTGGGTGAGGACTTTGTACATCAAATCTGTGCATGTGTTAAAAATAGACTATGGGTATGCTGCACTGAAAGTGGACAGGAATATCAGTCAATGGAATGAGCAGTGTAATATAATTAGAAGGAAATGGCCAGGATGAGGTGTGAGTGAACAGCCAGCACGTTGGACCTGTGCACTCGGCCCTAAAACGGGCTCCCATGGCCGATCCTAGAGGCAGGCAGGACCATGGTGTTTGATGCAATGACGGCCACTTCATTATAAAGGCCTCCTCAAGTCCCACGCTGCATTCCACGTTTATGGGGAACATATGGGGAAGCCTGCAATTTTTAGACCACAAAATAAGCCCCTTTGCAGCTGGACGCACGACCGCACTGGGTCCTTTTTGCCTCGCGAGCCACACCCGAGAGGCGTAGGACCACTGACAGTGATTAAACCACCACAGTTTTCTCAGCAAAACAGGAGTTATATTAAGCTTAAATACAGGGGCTTGATAAACAAGTCCTGGGCAGGGGAAAAAAAGAATTGAGTGAAAGATGGCCACAATGATCCTCAGACTATTTTCCCCTCACGGTCATGGGCAGTGCAAAGCCATGAGATAGATTTCAAAACATGAAGCAGATGTTTACCTAGACAAAGAAGAAAAAACAGAGCGGACTGAGGACTAAGGGAAAGGCCTTGACTCCAGAGCTTTCTTCAAATGTCAGTTTGGACTGCACTACAATAGAGCCAATTCCCGCTCTTGCACAATGCTGTGGGATGGTCCTATATTTGTTTTGCTTTTCTCTATTCCTCATTGAAAATCCAGATGCAATGTCTTTCTTTCCACAAGTGGACAAAAATAAGGAAATTGACAATAATCTGAAACAGTCCCCCCTTGTGAAAACAACTAGAGGAAAAATATATTTCTCACTTAAATGAAATCTGAAAAACAAAACAACATGAATTATTACCAGCAACAGGTCTCACTTGCACAAATACATGCACGTAAAATGATTATAAACTGAAACAACCACAAACCCCTGCGCTACGAAACCAGTACTCTGCACTCCCGAGCATCCCCTCTTCTAAACAAACACAGATGAGACCAGAACTCTGCAGAGACCCTCCACCTCAAATGTACCAGACCTGAGGAGAGGCACAAAAAACAAAGCTGCAGATGTTTACAGCTTCCAGATTCTTTTCTTAAGCTAAAGAATCTAAAGAATAATTCAACACAAAGGTTCAGCCATCATGTGTTTGGCCTTGCAGAGAGGAGGGTTTCCCTGTGGGCCTGTGTGACAGCAGTACCTCACATTCAGCAGAGACACACACAACTGTAATCTGTCCCCGGCCTGGCAGGCCAGGGCCGAGGCCATGTCGGGAGGCAGCAGAGGTGTTAGAAGAGGAAGCCTTGCTGTGTGTGAGGTTAAGTCAGAGGCCCGTAGTGGCCGTGTGGACGGACTGATAAAAGCCCTGGGGCCGCGGCTGTGGCCTCAGCATTCGGCCACACTTGCCGACACGCCGTGTCATTTAGCCCGCGCTGCCGCCTAACTCAACGGCAACTGCTCATTTACAGGGCAGTGCGGGCTACCAGGAAGAGCGGCAAGCTCTCTCTCTCTCTCTCTCCCTCACACACACACACACACACACACACACACACACACACACACACACACACACACACACACACACTCAGTACATGGTACTGTATATACACATACAAACACATCCTGTGGTCCATGCAGTAGTTTTGTCCAGCAATTAGCAGAGGACAACGTGGGCTGACATTCATACACAAAACAGTGTGAAACAGAAACAGAACAGAAACATTCATGCAGCTACACACAATCTCACACCCAGACAGGTTTTCAAGGAAAGCAACTGGGTCACATGAATGACCAGACGGTGGTTTGGGTCTGTTGTCCCACGGCCAGACATGGTCAGTGTGTCACTGACAGACAGGAGAAAGGAGAGAGGAAGTGTGGATACCACAGGTTCACAAATGCCAATGATTTGTGCTCTCTCTCACACTCTCTCACACACAGACACACACACACACACAGACACACACACACACACACACACACACACACACACACACACACACACACACACACACACACGTAGAACTGCAAGATTGTCAGGTTAACAGTACAACAGCAAACAGCTAGTCTTTCTCTGTGACTGCATGTTTGTCTCTCTGCTCGTCACTTTGCTGTTTGAATCTGAGGCAATATGAATCATTTCCTGTTTTTCACATAACTGCAGAAGAAACTTTTAAATAAACAGCATAAAAAACTGTAGAAATAGAAAAGATGATATTGGTCTCAAATCACATCTCAGGCTGATACTGTACAAATAGTACAAGTAGCCACATCAGTGAAAACTTTTCCGTTTTTAAATTCAACCTAGAAAATGAAAAAGTGTGAAAACCACAATCAGGTTAAATCGCTTTGCACTCTCAGAGGGGGAAAGACACTACACCACGCAACGAGCCCGCAAATACTTTTTTTTTCTTAGTGCAAAAGGAAGCTCAGGTAAAAAAAATTGATCAGAAACACATAGTAAAGGTAAATGTTTAAATGTTTTCTCAAGCATAGCAAAGTGAACCTGAACTGAAGTATATGCATTAGGTGTGTTCATGCTCGAGTGAGCTAAAATCTGAAGAAAAAAAAAGACAGACAACAAAAAAGAGAGAAACACTGAGTAGGAGATTGAAGATGAAAGATCAGAGTGAAGAGAGGACACAAGCAGAGCAGAGAAACTGGCAGTGCTGCTTCTAATAAGACTAAGATTATGATACTATCAAGTGGTAAGTGAGGGTGGAGGTTTTGCAGGCCCAAAACCACTGGTTCTTACAAACACAGATGTGATGTGAGTCAGACAAACATAAAACTAGCACAGGACATACATACACAGTCAAAAATAACACCCTCAGTGTTGTTCGTCAGTCAGACACAACACTTTCCTGTCTCCCAGCAGTGGCAAAGCCACAGCTATCTTTCATTTCTCTCTCTCTTCACCTCATTCGCTCATGTCTCTTTCTCTCCTCCGTGTTTGCATTTGGACTTAATACATTTTAATGCCTCTCCAGTCCTTCTACAGCGGTTTCAGTGCTCTCTGTAAACCTCAGTGAGCCACAGTGGCGCAGGCCGCTGCCCGGTTTGAACTCAAAAGAAAATAGAATGTTTCCAAAACTTGGACGACCAATGAAAAGTGAGAGTGAAGACGGCGAGTCAGAGGAGGAGAAGCATGGAAAGTAAAAAACCAAAGCGGTGAAACCAGAGAAAAAGCAAAGACGATAGGAGAAGAGGGGAGGGAGGGTGTGAAGGTGGGAGGGAGAGGCCCGGTGACCTCACGTGACATGTGACGTGGGCTCCACCACTCACAGAGGGGAGTGTGTGTGTCTCTCTGTGGAGGATGGCGAGGAGGATGCAGATGTGGCTTTTAGCCTTTTACTAGCGCTGATGCTCCAGTCTGGCCACCACCATCGTCAGAGATAAAGAAAGACAGACCACGCTATCAAGCTAGCTGGCTAACCTCAGACCTTCAGCCCGCTGCGTGACAGAGGACCACAAACCCAGCCCTCCACACCAGCCTGCTTCCAGCACCCGGGCTCTGTTAGGTGGGCCCCCTCTCATCTCCAGCCCTGGTGAGTCCACCTCAACACCTGGAGACACAAATTATCTCTTTGTAAACTGCTTCTCTCTCAACTCTTTCTGCTTTTTCTTCTCTTTCTCCCTCTGACCCTTCTCTCTCCTCTCCTCTCTCAAACGTCTTCTGGTGCTGCTGCTAACACATGCTGCTGCTCTCTCTGCAGGCTTGTGGCTTGAGATTCCTGCGGTAGTCACAAACCCTAGATTCTTGGTTGCAACGGGCTCAGAGCTCCAGGAGTTTTGTCTTCTCGTGCTCTCCTTCCTTTGCTCTCTTCTCTCCCTCGCTCTCTTTGGTCTCTGCGTCTCAAATCCACCTTTCTGCCTCTGCAAAGGTCGGTGGAGATCGACGGCAGTGAGGGCTCCACACCGCTCTGGCTTCCCTGTCATGGCATCCAACAGCATCTTTGACTCCTTCTCCAACTACAGCAGCAGTCTGCTCAGAGGTGAGTGCTGATCCTCCCTTCACTCCCCCCATTTACACTCCACTCACCCCCCCCC
>NW_019522679.1:168592-194767 GCF_002814215.2 Seriola lalandi dorsalis
CACCACCACCACCACCACCACCACCACCATCCCACTTTCTGTCCAGTTGTTTTCAAGGTGCTGATTTGTCAGTTTGACAACTTGTTTCTTTTTGACAAAGAAAACAAACGTGAGCTCTGGGTGCTTCTTGTAGTGTGTGAATGCATTTATCTCTCTGTCCGCACACACACTCAGACGTGTGCTGAGGGAGGTTTACAAAGGATCTGATTTGCACGGGAGCCCTCATCTAGTTGACTGATATGGCCCTTAAAGGCCTCTGCCTCTCCGCTCCTGTAGGCTTGATGGAGTGGCGCCATAATGGGATTCTCACCACAGACATTCATTATCAAGTGAAACTCGGCGCTCTCTCTGTGAGAATACGAGCTCGATGCTCCATGTGACTGGGCCCTTTACTGGAACATGGCAATACAATAAAAGAGCAAAGAAAAAAAAAAAAACATATTAGGCTCTCTCACTCTGCTTTACTTCCAGGAGGTACTTTTGGTCTGTGTGGTGAGGTGAGTGCACTATACTTGGAGACGCTAAACGCTAGCCTCAATGAAGAAGCCATTTGTTGCCATGGTTATTCCAATCAGTCGGCTTTTACTTGCAATAGTGAAGCTCTTGAGTGAACGAGAAGCGGAGGAAGGTTGAAAGTTTTACCTGATTTTAAATTGAATACTTGTGTGTTTATTCCTGTAAGTGATGAGAAACACAAACACAGAGTGGTCGGTCTTCACAGAGCAGCTGTTAATCTGATGGACTCAGTTGTTCCCACTGTTTCTCACATAACCACTGAGACAGCCACCGACAGGCAGCAGAAAAAAAAAACAAAAAAAAAACAAAAAAAAAACGAGCTCTCCTTCCCAATTAAGGCCTCGTTGCAGTGTTAATTAGAGACAGCCACAGGAGAAGCACTACCAGCTCCTAATTGTTTGCAGAGTATATCTTAAAATCTCTGGAGCCTCTCACACACACACACACACACACACACACACACACACACACACAGACAGTCAGACACACACACACACACACACACACACACACACACACAGTCAAACACACACAGTCAGTACATCTGTGTCTCACATGAGAACAGTCCTCTGATATCCTCAGTGGAACCGCAGTGACAGGGGATGATGTTCCAGTGTTCTCACAGCTTCTACAGACACCCAGGCATTTATAATTTCCTCCTGACAAGGCTCAGGCTTTTCCCTCCTTTTCTTCTTATAACCGCTGGATCTGCATCCCTTTATCTCCTCACTGTTTACAGATCAGAGTGTCACTGACTTCAGGTTTCATGCATGCCATCTATCAGGCTTTGGAGACATTTTAACCTCCAACGTAATGTGATTTTGGGTGCCTGATTTTGATTTTGAGCCCCACCAGAGCAGCGAGAGATGGGATGTGAGACAGTGGGTCAAGAGGGGAAAAGAGAGACAAGCATTTAAAGCTGTAATCATCCATTGGAAATCATTAGTGAATATGCAATATCCTTTTACAATTCATTCTGTCAGGAGACTGAAACCGAACTGCGAGAGAACAAAGGCCAAGAGTCATTAAATCCTCCAGTTCAATCTGAAAGCATTTCAAATCGGGACTACCTCATGTAAGCAAAATACTCCAGTGGTTAGTTTAACAACTTGCATTACACAGGAAAAGCAATTTGGCCAAGGTTCTCTTTTTTAGACTCAAATCAAACTGAAATTAAGAGGAACGGTTACAGAAAATCAAGGAGACTGTTAAATGTCTGGCTTCCCCAGCTCTGACTTTAATACTGTGCGACATGAAGCTTATGGAAATAACGTATTCATCTCTTCAGAAGTCAGGAAATACTGCTGTAAGCAACATCTCATTCATTTGAGACATCACACAAAAGGAAACAACGCTCAATAGGTTTTTGAATTCTTAACAAGAAATAAGATTTAGCGCTGACACATTGTATCTATATTTGTGCAATACAAAACACTATCAGTCAGTAGGTGTGATATCGGTACCTCTTATACATTTTCAGCCTCTCTCAAAGTGCAGACCGAGAACACATGTAAGCATGTGATGTGCAACATCAGATGCACTTCGCGTGAGAAGCGAGAGGACGCCTCACCTCAGAAACCTCAGTTCTGCGCTAAAGTTCAGGGAGACACACAGACACAAACACACACACACACACACACACGTAAAACATATGACACATGCACACCAAGTCACACAGAGAACAGACAGAGCAGCTGTCATTCTCATGGTGTCTATAACTCCGTTTACAGGACAAGAGAAGGCTAACTGTCTGACAGTTAGTTGTGTTGTTGTGAGAGATAGCGAGATGGAGAGTTTTGCATCGACGAGGCATTAATCTGATGTAGACTACTGCTGCTGCTGCACTTCACTGATAATAACCACAATGAGGCTACACCTGCTAACCTTCACACAGAAGCACTATTTAATCAGACAGATGCATTTCTGAGACACTTTTAAACTAAAAAAAAGAAAAAGGAAAAAAAAAGCAGCAAAAAAAAAAAAAAAAAAGCACCGGACTTTCCCCCTGTGAAGCTGAGTTGTATAACCTTTACTGGGTTTTCCGATCCTGACATATTGGCAGTGTTTGCATCAGGTGGGGTACCTGGTTTATTGCAGCTGTGATTGGGGCTGTTTGGTGGGTCATATCCTTGGCTCGGTTTCTGTCACCGCATTTCCCTCCACTTGGAAGGGCCGCCATGTTGCCTGCAGGCTGTTTTATACTGGGGTCCGTTTTTTAGAGTGTTACGCTTTTGGGAGCCAGCTCCCTTTGTGGCAGAGAAAAAGGCCCCGGTTTATTAGGGTGGGAATGGTTTTATATGTTTGGCTTATTGCGCTGCATGAATGGAAGTGAGGGCTTGTGTGTGAGAAACGTGCCATGCCTCACCACAGTTGTAGCGAGGTTATTTTGGAGGATTCTGGGAGGTGGTCTGGTTTGTTCTACAAGTGTTGGGGAGGGAAAAGCCCTGAGAGACACATGCACAGTTTGAGAAAGAGACACTTTAAATGCATGCAGTGCTAAAATGAATTCACAGAGGATAAAACTCAAGACGAATTTTAAGCTCAATACCACTGACAAATAAAAAGGCGCTATACAGTAGCTCAAAAAAGAAAAAGACCATAAATTTAACAGAACACATGGCTGGCCTCTGGTGAATTTATTAATAACAAAGTCATATGGTGAAGATTTTTTTCTTCCTCTCTTAAATTAACATGCTTGATTGGATCCCATTCAAAATCCCGCTGAGTGTGAGGCCCCACAGTGACGCCAAAACATGAAGACTGGCTGAGCGGGCTGAAATCTGTAACCAGATATTAAGAGTTTCAATATTGTAAAGTGAAAGCAAATAATAGAAAACTTATGACAGCCACAGAGCGGCGAAATCCTGTCTCCAATTTAGCTGAGTATAATATCTATTTATAAAACTCTGAAGGCATATTGGATAGAAGAAACGCTCTGGACTTGATTAGGGCTGTAAACGTTTTTGGAGGTACTTATTTACTTTTTGGTCCGTCTCGCCGTTTTCACCGTCTGTCAACACGACTTTATGGGGAACACTTTCAGGGGTTGCCAGTAAAATGGCTTCCAGGTAGAGCATGCAGAGGGGCGTGCTGATTATGTGGTCGACTAATCCCAAACCTGCCTCCTCCCTTGTACACTTTGGGCTCAAACCACCGTGCTCGGCGTTGCGTTGGTCAAGGTTAAAGTCGTGCTAAGTGTAGTAGTAAATACAATTTTCTGGTGGTCGGCAAGCAACCACAGGGGCCAGATTCTTTTCAGCCAATCTGATAATATGGATTTATGCTGTAAAGGTTTCTCCGACTCGGGAAAAAAAAAAAGTGTCTTGAAAGGTTGAGCAACTTGTATCAACAAACATTCCTGGAGGGGGTTTCTGTAATTCTTCTGGAAAGTGAACTGGAGGTGCGTCGCCTCTGAAGCAGCATCCAGTGAGGAGCGAATGTGATCTGAGTCTGGGGTCCAGCCAAGCAGGGAAGAGGCAGGAAGAATACTCGGCCTTGGTGTCTCAGCGCCCTTTAACACGGTTCATCCAGAGTTAGCCTGCATTTTAAAGTCTGTGATCTGATTGTGCATGGCAGCTGTGAGGGCATTGGACTCAGTGGATGCATGCTGAACACATTCACTGAGGTCATCCTCACATGAAAAGGAGTGAATACGTACTATAGTCTTACATGATTATTAAAGAGTGGTGGTTAAATAATAACTGGTATGGGAGACACAAATGTCCAGATAGTGATGTCAAAGGAATTTATAATGTCTGGAGCAGCTTCTTCAACTGACGTGAAGAAGAAATCGAAACAAGAACAAACTGCATGTAGGCAGGAAAATATGCAGACTTTGAAAATGTTTGCATAATTGGATAATGAGGTGGAAATGGTCACAACATAAAATTCTTTAGCTTGATTTTTAAAAAGTAATGCGCATACCGGATGAGGCTCTTCTATGTCTATGACTCATTTCTTAACGGTTCATTTGTTTCACTTACGAGCTGATAATATTTCATATAAACCCTTACGTTAAAATGATTAAACCCACATCACTGTTATTAGACTCTTCATGATCTCATCCGTCCTGCATGGTGGATGACTAAATTAAGGAAAAGCCTTTCTCGCAATTTTCTGTTTCTTAATTTTGTTTTAAACCTACGCCCTAAACCACAGGCCAGCCCCACAGCTTATTACATGGTAAGGCTGGGGTTGTAGAATAAACACAAGAATTATTTTAAGCTAATTTATGGATTATTAACCTAAATTTATGCAGCAATTACACTGGTATATGGAATTTGGTAGCAAAGCTGGAAATAAGATGAACAATTCAAAGTAAAACGTGAAATAAAACATTTGCTCCATCACAGGTTTGGTTTGTTTTCAGTGACTCCGACTACAATTAGAGAGAGCTGTGACCTGAGTTTGACTCAGATAAAGAAGACTTATTGTTTGGACCCCTCCCTGTATCGTTAAACAGATGTTGTCAACAACATCCTTTTCTGTTGCAGTGAGAAGGAAAAGCCAAAAATCTGTGTGTGACTAAGCATAACGTCGATTGCTGTGCACTTTTGTTTTTAACATTACAGTTGCATTCGAACCCACAAATTACTTTAATGGGCGGGCATGGGTCTGGTCGGCAGCACATAAAATGAGTCAAACTTATGGAGATCCCACATGTTCAGAAACATATCAGCAGACAGCAACTCTTTTTTTAAATACATAAGATGGAACACAGGAGGAACGGAGGGTTTTATTTTATCATGTGTGAAAGTTTAGCAGAGATCTAAGGCCTAGATGAACTCACTCTGTCACCATCAAAGGATTTAAAGGAATGTTTTTCACAGACAAAAAGATCCATCTTCCAGAATGAATCTTCACTTCATTATGAACAACTTTAATCATGCTCAAAACATCCTTATAGCCTATCCCTCTTCCCATAAGCAATAAAGAAAAAACTTAATTACGGTGGAGGAAAAATGCAGATAATGATAGGATGTGAGAGGCTGCAGGCTATGAAATGTTTTCTGATTCTCTATTTTCCCAGACATTTTTTTCTCAACTTGTTTACATACAGTTAGTTGTCCTTGCTGCAATAAAACATGTTTTCAAACACAACTTTAACCACAGGGAATTGATTTTTTGTGGAGGCAGCATTTCAAAAATGGGATTATAGTTTTCTTGGACTATTCATTGGGGGGTACAAATAACTGACAGTGCTCCTAACTGCATCGGTAATGGGCCACCTAATTGTGCTTTTCTACTCAGCTCTTCAGTGGGAGTTCAGCGCCATCATTTATGTTTTGACTAAAACATAAGTGAAAGAATAGTTATATCATTTTGAGAAATAAAGAATTACAGTTAGAGGAGATTCATATCACTCTCATACAGTATCTGTTGGTTAAATATGAACCAGCAAGCAGCCAGTTAGCTTAGGATAAAGACTGCAAACAGTGGTAAACAGCTAGCCTTGCTCTGTCCACCAGCACCTTTTAAAGCTCTATTTAACACATTACATGTTGTTTGTTTAATTTGTACAAAAATTGCAGAGTAAAAATGACAATCTGCAGTTTTACAGGGGTTATGTGTCTGACTGTTTCATGGTTTGACTTCTTAACCACATGATGATGACAAGACTCCAGGAAATTACTGTGCCAGCCAAGAAATAATCCCACACACAACCCCCCCATAAAACCAAAAATTGGTTGTCACCTTAGTTTTGGTCCCAAATATAATAATTTCCCAAAATGCTGGACTACTCCTTTGAATGAAATATTCAAAAAATACAATTATATTTTTTATTGCATAAATATGATCTATTATCCCTGTATTGCATCAGGTTTTGCCCTCAAGTAAACTTTAGCGAGCTTTCTCTGCAGCTGCTCACTTCTGTATTGGCTCAGTAGGAAACACTATGCCAGGGATTCCCCCTCAGCTGTGCAGCAGAAGTGTCCCTTCCATCTCCTCTCCACAGTCTGTCTGCTGAGAGGTCACTCTGTCTGCTGCAAGTACCGTTCTCACAGCCCAAAATGCTGCCGTCACGAACTCAAACACACAGGGAACTTTATGGTATACATGCACAAACTGCTACTGGCACATACAGCCTGTCTCTCACACACATACACACACACACACACACACACACACACACACACACACAGACACACACACACACACACACACACACACACAGAAGTCCACCGCCTGAGTTTTTCCTCCTGCTGAGTCAGAGAGGAGCAGAGCATGTCAACATGATGACCGTGACGCTTTTTCCCTGTAAATGCTGTCTGACCTCACCGTAATAGCTGGTCAGGACTAACATATGGTCTCCCGATGCCTTAGTCCAGCAGAATTACACACATGGTGACTAAACAGCAGAGGACTTAACTGAAAAATATCACTGACTGCTTTCTTGATTTTATAAAGTGCCAAATTCTATCTTGTGCTTCAAAAAAATATATTTAACCAACTACTGTGTTCTGTGGTTAGTGTTGTACTGACAGGACTGAGAGTTTCTAACCAGTGAGCCTTTCCTCTGAGCTAAGACCTTGTTGAATTCACTGTCCGCCGAGTGAAAAATGCGACCTAGAAAGCATCCTCACGCATTCGGTCTTCTTAAAGTAAAATAACACTGGAATCAAGTTAGTCCTCAATTAAGTAGTGAGTCCCCCCAAGTCTCCACTTTATAGCATGACAGCTAGCTGTGCTAACACTGCCAACCTGGCAGAAAGACGTTTGTGTTAGAAGTGCCTGACAGACTTGAGCACAACTTTTCCCCTTTAATCAGCGTGATGACATAAGAGGCAGACAGCGAGCCAGTCATTCAGTCAGTATAGAGTTTGATTAACCTAATCACCAGGCAGCCAGACTCCAGGCTTCTGATTGGGTTTACAAACACTCCTTGTCATCGTTGTGTCATTAGCTCGTCGTTAGCCGCGGCCGCCTTGACGTGGAGCAGCGACGTGCCGGGCCTAAACACAGCAATCAGGGGATTAGTGTGCAGTTACAGCAAAGCCTCAATGAACGCCTCAGGCCCTGAGTCAAAGAGGGAAAAGTCCTGCCTTACTATGCTAGCTCCACGTGGCCAGGGTGCTAACTGTACATGGGCAACGCCACTACTGATTAGCGATGGAGATGATGAGAGGAAACATTCAGTCACTTCGGACACACGGGTGGTTTCCCGGACTTCAATTAAGCCAAGTCCTTGACTCAAGCAATGATTTCAATGGAGGAACTCCATTGAAAATACGTTTTAGCCTCCAATTAGGTTTTCTTAATCTAGAACTGGGAGTGGAGCCCAAAGACATCACAGAAACTGAGTTGCATGCAACACAGCGACTCTCGGCAGTTGCTGCAGAAAGTCTGAGTAACATATGGGGATGATTAATTTTCATTTGATTTAATTTGAAATCAATTGGAATGATTGACAATAATCACTTACTGTGCAAAAGATTGGATTTATGAGGGATGACAATATTATGTGTCTAAGTACTCTCCTGAGCTCTTTGGCTTGCAGGCTGAGAGTCGCCACACCCTTGTTTCCTTACGATGAAAAGCCCCGAGGGCCAGCTGAGTACTTTCCAAGAGTTGTCTCACGTCTGCAGAGGAAAGTGGCACGGACACTTGTCAGGAAACCAGCGCCGGGTTCCTGCTCGAATCTGGTTGGATTTTGCGGTGAGTCAGATGGTGCTCGGGAGGCTGAACCCCTCTGAAGAGGGAAATAAATGCAAATTCAATATTTGGGGGCTCTTTGAAGTCCATTTGCACTTGAATGAGTGTGACAGAACCTGGAATGACCCCTGTTGAAAGAGTCCCTCAACAGTGATGAAAGGAGCGGAAAGGGACAAACACTGATGACAATAGTTGAAAAGTTTTCACTGTGTGTACTTGTGTGTATTCACATGAGGCTATTCCTGATTGTGTGTGCGCAGTAACATCATTCATGCACAAACAACAGGGAGGACTCTTTAAAACAATCTGAATATGAATGTATGATGCAGCTAGGAACAATACATCTGGCCCAGTGCCTGCTCCGCAGAGTCCTCTCTGACTTGTGCTTTGCTGGTTAACGTTCATGTCATTCATTTCATACGTTACATACCTCACCGTGTTCCTTCACAGTAACAGGGTCCTAGTCTCAAAAAATAAAAACATGTGGCTTTTGTTGCAGGGAGGAATGAACAACAGCATTCCATATGCAACCACATCAAAGGTCCCGCTCGCTATGGGGCTAAATGAGGGCAGACTGTCCTGCTTGCCCCTCCTGACACGACTGTCACTAATTAACCAGAGATCTAAAATTGACACTTCCTCTTCATCACTCATCCTCACTTCGTCACTGTAATCTTCACTGTGTTTAAACGTGCAGGGCTTCTCTCTGGGTTCCAGCGAGAGGGGACAGCCACACAACAAGCACAAAGGGGCATTGTCTGCTGGTGAAAATGTGGTTTACAGGCTCTGCTATAATGGTTGGTGGTTGCTGGAAGCCATGCGCACTTCCTAATATTCGGCTCACATGCGATTTCATTTTGAGAAAAGACTGAGCTATGGGGCTTTGCTTTTGTGTGAGAGGGACGCCTCACAACTTATTTTCTGAGCCGACGGGCTCGGGCTCCCTTACCCCCTCCCTGCTCTTCACCCCCTCTTCCCCTCTCTGGTGGCGCTACTATATTTGTGTGGGATCTCTAGCGATGGAAGAGCAGACACAGACTGCGTTGCCAGTCAAACGTGTTCGGGCTGTCAGACTGAACGGCTTCCAGCGCTGCGATCTGTCTCCTCTCCTCGTCAGTGGGAGCTGTTTGATCTGACAGAGAGACTCCATTAGAGACACAGGGAAGTTCAACTGCTGGGAGGTTGGATGGCTTCAGCAGTCAGAGTAGCAGCCCAGAGAGGAAAAGGTTTGCACACACAGTCTGGTTGCAGTCTTGGTGTCTGTGCCGTGTATCTATAAATGTCTCTGAGCATTACTTGTCCTTATTCTAGGTGTGTGTGGTTACACGTAGACAAGTGCAACGTAAGAAAGCCCAACTGGGCTGACATAGTTTGGGGCTCTGTTGAGCATAGGGGTGTGATGACGCAGTGGGTAATGATATCATAAATGTGTGGCGCTGCTGAGCTGCAATGAGAGAGAAAGAGAGAGAGAGAGAGAGAGAGTGTGTGAAAGAGAGAGAACGAGAGAAAGAGAGAGAGAGGGAGAGAGCTTATCTGCTGTGGCGGTGAGAAAGTAAAACATAGTTTGCCCTCGGTCTCACGGTGGTGATGAACTCACAAACCTGCGCCGCAGTACAACAGAGTAGATGCTGATGTCAGAGTGGTGAAATGCTTTGATAAATCGATGATTCAGCCACAGACTGTCACTAGACTCCTTACAGCTAATGTGACTTTAACTTTCACTAATCAGGAGGAACTCTGACAAATCTCCATTCTCTCAGACAAATTTACAAGTATTATTAAGGTATTAGTATAAGACACGCTCTGGGTAATTTCATCACCTGCTTGCAATGTGAGATAGCTGTTAAAACGGAGCACAGAGAGTGAATTGATGTGGCTCCTGTGAAAGATTCGTGTCCTGATCTGTGTGTGGCAGCTGGGCTCTGGCAGGGCTCTGGCACCGTGGCTGCATGGCAGTTAAACTGTCACTGGCAGGAACTGTAAATCTTTTGCACAAGGTGAATGCAGCATGACAGCACCACAGGTGTGTGTACTGCTTAGTGGTTGCAAGTCTGTCACAGTACAACAGTTTATCTCTGTCCCTCAGCCATCCTGAGGAGCAGTCTCCAGAATTTTTGCTGGACACATTTGGTAAAGTCAGAGTGAGTCAAGATACTCTGTGTATGTGTGCTTCTGTGTGTGTGTGTGTGTGTGGATGCGTGTGTGTGTGTGTGTGTGTGTGTCTGTAGGGGGTGGGGGTGCTGTCACTTTGGCAACACAACTGCACATATTGCAGCGATTACCACAGCGGAAAAATGTTTTTCTGCAACATGCAATTACTACAGATTACAGATTGCCGTCCTTGCATCAGAAGCTCTCGCCAGAAAAAGAGAAACACTGTGCATTTGTGTGTGTGGATCTGTGTGTGTGTGTGTGTCGTTACACACAAATAGACAGTCAGACACAGAGACAAAGAAAGATGAGAAATGATTATAGCTCACACTAAAAACCACAACTGAAAAAAATGGGGGAGTTGACGTATTTATGGGACTCATTTAGATTTAAAAGTTATACTGACTTTCAGGGGTAAATAAAGACCCTGGAAAAAAATACAATCTGTCCTTCAGTAAAATGAAGAAAAAGGAGAACAGGGTACATTTTGGAGGCCTTTGTCCATCATCGTCAACATTATGAAAAAACATACACTGATGTCCTCATGAAGTACACAACCCTAAGCTCCACAAGTCATATCGATTTTCGATTTTGGTCCTGGTTACAAATCCCCCTGAATATCAGAAAGCTTCCTTCAGGTCACACTAAACAATATAGCCCAAAAGTGGTGCTCCGCAGCAAGGCAGGGCCCTATTTACAATCCCACCAGATCAAAACTCAACCCAAAGTGCTCCTATAATAGCACTGAGGCCTTTTGGTAAGCTTACCATCCAATGCTACTTTTAGTGGGTTTCCAAAGAATAAACAGGCCTGCGAACCACATCACAGGCTGCTGACTGTCATCGTCGGGTGAGTGTACCCGACGGATGATGTGAGGGCGGAGCGACCGTGACACTGGGGTTTACGGCGAGTTCCCCCCTGCCTGACTCGGGTGTGGTGTGTGCCATTGAACTGCCACTGAAAGGCCAGGGAGGGGGGGCCTGACCACATTCAACCCCCAATCACAGCAAAGCCATCGTGTGTCTCACTGTGCCTCTCATGACTTTTGGAGTCGTTGTTAACAAGACAGAAGTGGGTCCTGATTTTTTCTATGGTATTAAAACTGAGGTGTGTTTGGTTGTGCCACCGCATTATACTCATGCACCAAATCTGACCTGCAGCAGCCCCCTCTTTAGCAGATGTGAAAGAAGTATTCAGATCCTTTTCTTAGGTAAAAGTACCCATACTGCAATGTAAAAGTACTCCATTACAAGTTAAAGTCCTGCATTCAAAATTGTACCTAAGTGAAAGTATGAAAATATTATCAGCAAACTTAAACTGAGTGACTTTTGTTGAGCTATAAGCACAAGTGGTGATGATTACAAGATAACAGTACATACTAAACCATAGTATAAAAAGCACCAATAGGGAAGAGTCAGAAAAATTCAGCAAACTGATTCAGTAAAACGTTTGCTAACGTTCGCTACTATGCTACTGGTCACACCAGAACAAATGAGGCTGTAGCAGTAAAATTCCTGAGTGTTCTGATTAAAGGAACGGTGAATTTTATTCGTGGTGAATTCAACTTTTCAGTTGCAGGGTGGAAGAATGTGTTAATTCTTCTTTCAAAAATTAAATAGTGGGGCCTTAAAGTGACATAAGCAAGCTACTCTTTCTGCAGAAAAGCTGCCCCTGTCGCTGATAAACAACAGATGATAGTATTAGATTGTTAATATTTAAACATCCATGTGTAAAGTAGTATTTTACGGTGGTTGTTTTGGACTATTCTGAAATCTTTGTTTTTTTAAATATCGGATAATTTTACTTCTTTGGACCTTGCATGTTTGTCTAAATGAAACAGAGGTTCAGAGGGGAACTGCATGCCTTTTTAGTGGAATCAATAATAAGACACTTGAACTTGAAGCCAAAAAGATTGGGAAGCATCGGTTTCATCTTTAATAATCCATTGTATTTTATAGGCTTATCATGTTTTTTAGTGTAAAATCTTAATTAAAAAAATAACTAGTAGCAATGGTTGTCAAATTAGTGTAGTAAGGTAAAAAACTACTATGTTATGTTTCCTTCTGAAATTTAGTGTAGAACTGCATAAAAACAGGTTACTGAAGTAAAGTACATTTAAAATTGTACTCTAGCAGGTTGGGAAACATCGAGTGGTACCAGTACCAAACTCATCCCAGAATGTATTCAGTATGAAATGAAGTGTCAAACAGACATATCCACGCTTGGTATGTTTGATAATGAATGCAGTCTTTAAGAAGCCCATTTACATTCAGCAGACAGAAATAAAAACATAGTTGGAGTCGTCCCCCAACAGCCATTATTGTGCTCAATTGATTCAGAGGGCTTTAATAAGCCCTTGGCTCCGCTCTGCACCTTTTATAAAATGAAAGCAGAGTATTAAAGATGCATGAAATGAATGTGCTCATTGTCTCCTCTGGTGACTGCCGCATCTCAGCTCATCATGCTCACATAGTAATTAGCTGCTGGGTTTGGAAATGTCACCATCCTCTTCATCACTTTTAGGATAATGTATACTCTAAACGCCTTCAAGGATCTGAAATTGGGACCTGACACTCTCATGAGTTACTGGATCTCTAAAGTCCTAAACTATAGAAGTAAACCACAGAAATTAAAATAAAAATGGAGTGTTTTAGGGTCATTAAGAGCTGAAACAAAGCTCGAATGCTCAAATGAATTCCAGTGATCATTAAAACTAACACAGACAACCTTGGTGGAGAAAAAATAACACAAGAATTTATGTGATCAAAATTGTTCAATGTGTTTCCTATTTTCTTGTCTGAACATCAAAATGGACAAAAATGACCACCAATTGTGATGTGCTGACACATTTTGTAATCAAAATTTGGGAAGAATCAGCCATCAGAGCAGCAAGAGCCCAAAACCCAAACAGTCTGTACCCACTCACTGTTGTTTAAAAGTTTCTCCATATACTTGTGTATATAAACACTCCGACGCTAGAATATGATTTGGCTTTGAGGGGACTGGCACAAATGGCTTTGGTGACTTACATCATGCTTGGAAGTCTAATCACAGACACTCTTGTCATATCAAGCAGAAAAAGTCCATTTCATAGTGAGCTATGTTTCAAAAAAAGGGAGGGAACGGTAAACAAGCCCGGCGTTCCACAGCCACCGCAGAATTCATCAGTCATACAAAAAAATACCCCAAGCCCCAAAGTAGAGCTAATTTAATCCGAGAGGAATAAAACTCCATTTCATAGAAGTCGTCCATTCAGAACACTCATATTTCCACTGAGCAGAAACCCCCGGCTGAAATTTGAGCAGACACTTTTCGGAAGGAATGCATTCGGTGGGTTGAGGGCCAAAGCTTGCCCTGTAATTTGTGAATGTACAGAAATGTGTGACCGCCACAGCTCCTCTAAAGATAGAAATCTTTGTCTTATGTCATCGCTGAACCTCAAACTATTTCTAATTGCCCCCATAGCCCCCTTTTCCAAATGAATAGCTACCCATCCAAGGGCTTATGTGTGCATGTCTGAAAATAGCCCGGGAGTTTACACAGGCTAATAGATCATATTCAGTAAAAAAAAAAAAAAAAAAAAAAAAAAAAGAAGAACTCTAAAGGGATCTCCACGTATCTGAGACTGTCCCCATCTTCATAGGGGCTTTTAAGTTGCACTGAAAGCAGCGTGGGTGGCACTTAGAGTCAGGTATACGTTTACGGACCCCAAAGGCTTCCTCTGGTTTCTCTGCTAATCGGGATCACGCTCTTAGTCTTAGTCTTCTCAGTCTGACTCATTATACATGACTCTGAAAGTAAACAGGGATTCCTTTGGCTTTGTGCACGCAGAAGAGCAAGCTCGTTACTGTCCTTTGGTCAGGACTCCAGCTAATCTTCATTTTGTGAATTCATTGAGGGTTCTCCTGTGTCATAGTTGAATCAGATGTGTTTGACCGTGGTGCTGTAGAAGGACTTGAAGGATTCTCTTGAAATTCATATTTTGTTATGAGCTTACATTAAGATTCAGATCAGGAATACAGTGATGAAGACAACCTCCCAGTCACAAGTTTTAACCAATCAGCAAACAACAAGCTGATTTCTTGATTCATATCCAAAAGGATCCATTTTCTTTTCATTCTTGAATGCTAAGCATCATATATGCGAAGGCCTATTTGAAGTGGGTCCGGGGGTTTCACATATCCTCCAGGAGTTCTGTCTTAATTTCAGGCTCAACCCACCCGGATCATTAAAAATCGTTCAGGGGCACGATGGGCTCTATCCTCACTGCCTGTGCGGCTGAAACTGTAGAAACTGCATGTTGAAATGCGGAGGTCTAAATGTGACCGGCGCCCGGAGCGCACATTACAGCTGGGCAGGGTATAGCTGGGGCGTGTGGTCACATATTAATAATGAACTAGGGCAGGAGGATGACTAAATATCACTGGCATTGTCATTGTCCCAGTTGAGCATTTCTCAAAATAGAGGCCGCATGATAGGTGATCTGATCAGAGATGATTTTTTTTTTCTTGTACCGGGGATTGTGGAGATTGAACTGCTGCTGTTACATGGAGTGATCGGACTGTGAAATAAGATTCTTTGATTCACATTTTCAAGTGAGAAACACCAGAACTGATGCATGTTAGATGATCTCTCCCTGGGAACCTTGTTGTTGTCAGCTGTGAGTTCACAGGATGGTGGTGATGGCTTTTCTATCAGGACTCAAATATGCTTTACTTCTGTCATTGCTATCATTTTTAACCTGGACAATAAAATAGTGAGTTTTTTTATTTTTTTTATTTTACTGTTAACCCCCTTGAGACCCCACACCTCACTGAACAACTGTCCTAGATCACCAAACACAAAAGCAAACACACAGAGGGAGTCAGAGTGTTTTAACAAGCTTATTGGTTAGCTTCTGTGATCTCAAGAGAGGCACACCCAAAAAAACAAAAGTAAAAAAAATAAAGATGAAACTAAAAAAATGAGAAGAGTTAAACAGATGTTTTATGTAGATTTGATTTATAGAACTATTTTCTAGCAGCACTTTCTGAGGACAGATCCTTCAGACACGTGTGGTAGCTGCTGTATATACAGTTTTTTTTTCTGCTTGTGTTAATGCTGCACTGACACACCACTGACACTGACAGTGATTTCTGTGACCAGGTCCCACATCAACAGCTCACCTCTAATATTCACACTTTATTTGGACATTTGCACATAAAGGAATCCTCTTTTTATTTTATTTTTTAAAAATTATTATCATCATTTTTGAACGTGTTTAAATCTTCCACCTGCAGCTTCCTCTGTCTCTCTGACTTGGATCAGTGCGTTAGGAGGGAAATTGTGGGAAAGTCTGAAGCCACTCCGATGACTCCTCGCGCCACTTAACTGCACTGAATTTATTCTCATGCAAGTAAACAACTTAAAAACCGCCACACACGCGCACACTGAAATAAAATGTATTATTATTCAAAGGAAACATCTATTGATTGAATGCATTTTAAAAATGCGCTTCAATGAAAATCCACGACTTGTTCATCATTTATTTATTGCCAGTTAGAATGATACCGAGTCATTTATTATGATTTTTTTCGTCATTTTATTTATTTTTGTTTTCTTTTAAATCAAAGTTGACAGAATTTTTTTTTTAATTTTCTGCACCAGTCAAGTCGCAAATCATTGTAGAAATAATGATAACTCTAATAATAAATAAATAATAAACTATATCAGTGCTCATCAGACCCGACCAGGTTAACTGATATAAAGATGTTTAAGAAGTAACATTTGCATTTACAGTAAAAGACAGAAAACGGTGAATAAATTAAATCTATAAATGTCGTATTTAGAGAAGGAAATATTAACTCTAACCCATCACGTGGTTTCAATGTGCGACTATTAAACGAATTACTGTCACTGCTTTTTATAATAATTTAATTTCTCAATAATAATTAAGTTGTGATTCAGGCAGAAACTCAAATGACAGATGTGAAAAAAATATCTTTCAACGACAAAAAATAAGCCTCACAAACGTATATTTCATTTAACTGATTGAACTGAAGTCGAAATTGATTCAGATTTCCGACTGTGTGAGAGACAGATTAAAGTTTCCTTTTCTGTGCAGATGTGAAATGTCTGCCTGAGACTGTCTGAGCTGACATCGATTGAAAAGGCAAATACGCCAACTAGTGTCAGAAAGCAGCACGGCGGAGGGTGTGCAGGGTGTGTGTCGACGTAACCCTCAACATCTCAGGCTGCTAATGAATTCAGCCGCTGGCACACGCACTTACTGCTCCATTGTGTCGTTTGATGTGGAAGAGAAAACTTTAATTTTCTTATTTAATTCAGTTCACTCAATTAAAGTGATACGAATCTGTCTTAAACCCATAATTTCCCTTTATGAAAAATGCATTGACCTGGAGAGAAGGTGTGAAGCCGCCACATGTAATAGCTTTTGAAAATGAATAAATGAGGGTAAAACCACAGGCCTGCGCTGCCGAAATCCTCCTGTAGATAAATCATAAACAGCTCAAATAAAAATAGGTCAGAGGAGGTGATGTGATAAACCAACGTGACTGAGGTAAAGGTGCACATCTTTCATCTTATACAGTATTATCACATGATTTAATATCGTTCCCTGTGAGACTAATAATTCATCATCTCCACACAAACCAGGATTAGGATCAGGATTTTTTTTTTCACCTTAAACTCCATCAGATTTAAGGTCTAATACATTTATAGTTGCTTCATCTGTGCTTTGATCACTGGTTGTAATGTAAAATCAATTTGTATCCAAATCATTCATTTCTGTGCAGTTCTATTAAACCCCACTGCCCCTTATACAAAACATTTTTTCCTTACATATCATAATGCCTCCTCACTTCTCTCTGTCATGTCTATATAATATATTAAAACTCCAGCAGAGAGAGAAGCACAGATCTGTATTAATAATTCAGCTGGTGTGTGACAACAGTACAGGGCTGCAGAAGGAGCACACCGGAGAGTTTGATTGGCCTGGTGAAAGCCCAACCCAGCAGATTCATTGGTGGAAATCATCTCCACACTCCCAACCACTAAACACTAAAATGACTCGGGTAAAATAATATCGCGGCACTCTGCACTCCGTTCAGCCTCACAGCTCCTTCTTTGCGCCCTGTATTCCTGCGATAAAGGATAACCTGAGAGGAAATCCAACTGGAGCGACAGGACAATCCCTTTTATCCCAAAATAACTTTGGGTTTTTTTTTGTGTGGGAAGAACCAACGAGGATAAAGTTGCAAGAAGTTCTCCGCACGAGAAGGACACTGATATTCTTCAGCTGCAGTTTGACTGTAGATTTTCGGGGTTGAGAAATTTAGTTTTACGGGTTTGTTCAGCGGAGTCTGGTGAGGTCTGAAGAGGCGTCTGGCAAACTGACTGTTTAGTCGCGATCACCTTTTCTCTAAACTTTAGCGGGGAGAGGCAGTGAGCAGGATTGCCTAACTTTTTATTTATTTTTTTTACACCACGTCTGGATTATCTGATCACTGCCAACAGATCAGGTCACCGTTTAGAGGATTCACTGACTGATTTGCGATTTCAAAGTGAAAGCCGAGCGGTTTGTGGTGTTGATATATTGTACACACGCGGCTGGTTGTTGTCCATCAAGTGTACGGCAGATAAGGTGTGCGATAAAAGACTGATTCAGCACTGAGAGACTTTGGAGGTCTATTGTTTTGTGCGCTTTCTTCTGAAGTTAGTGAAAAACAGAGCGACCCTGATGTTCGTCAGGCTGACACATCCTGTGCAGATGATTTAGCACACAGTCATCAGTTTACTGTCTGTGTTAAGGTAGCGAGGCTCTCTTCACTCAGACCTCTAGTGCGCTCTCGCCTCCATCCTTGGCGCTCAAACACTGGACTCCTGAGACCATCCGCGTGCGGAGGAAAAGAACAAAAACCCTGTTTTTCTCCCAAAGAGTCCTTCTCCTCTGACACAAGCCAGTCAGGTGGCACTGACCCAAGCTGTTGTGATGCATATTCCCGTAGAGCCGCCCACCACCAGACGGTTCACGCCGCCCTCCACGTCCTTCCCCTGCAGTAAGATTGGAGACGGCAACGGGGCCATGGCCACCCCGGGGCCTCTCAGGTCAAGACCGGACACCAGGAACGTGGTGGACGTCTTGGCGGACCACGCCGGCGAGCTGGTCCGGACCGACAGCCCCAACTTTCTCTGCTCTGTCCTCCCTTCTCACTGGAGGTGCAACAAGACGCTGCCCGTGGCTTTCAAGGCAAGACACATGGCTTTTAATTATCATTTATTATATCTTCTTTTTAATTACCCACACTGCGGTTTTCTTATTGTAGAAAATGCACGAGAAAAAAAAAACTTCAAAAAAAAAAAAAAAGATTGAAGAACACCGAGACACATTTTAAGAAGGTAGTTTAATTGCATATATTTATAAATGAGTGGGCTTTGGAAGTTGTGCTTATATTGAATTTGTGTAGAATGCTAAATTATTAAAAAAACGCACAGATAAGCTTTGCTTTTATTAGCTTAAAACTGCACTATCCAGAATTATAACATCCTAAATCGGGCCAGAAATTGTTCGGCCACAGAACAGAGGTCTGAAATTACAAAATAGAGCTGATCTGTTTTTTTATTATTAGATTTTTCTGAACTATATTTTATTTGGATGCTTTATAGGTAAATATTTGTGGCCTTTGTCAATATTAGGCCTTGTTTTGCGTAAATCATGTGTTTGGCTCAGATCCGATAAGAACACAGGGGGAATAAATAACAGTAACACAGGAGGAAATGAAATGCATGCCATACAGATGTTTGTAAAATTTAGATTTAGATGTAAAACAGGCTTCGTTGGAGGTGTCTATTTTAGGAAATCTCCCAGCTGTACAATTAGCTTTATTGTTGACATTGTGGTGAAACTGACTAAGTTCGTGTTTAATATTATGGCAGCAGGATGCGGTTTTACGCGCGCAGTTGTGTACATTTTGGTTTGGTGACCCGGAGTGACCGCTCGCTGTCTCCTGTGCACAGGTCGTGGCTCTCGGTGATGTTCCCGACGGGACTCTGGTCACCGTGATGGCCGGGAACGACGAGAACTACTCGGCCGAGCTGAGGAACGCCTCTGCGGTGATGAAGAACCAGGTTGCCCGTTTCAACGACCTGCGCTTCGTGGGCAGGAGCGGACGAGGTGAGCTGAGCTGCAAGTCTGCCTCTTTCTCACCGCATACACTCATACACACACACACACACACACACACACACACACACACACACACACACACACACACTTAGAGAATGGTAGTCTGCTTGTATTGTCATTTGCAGCAACATTTGGAAACGCGCTTATATTAATAATAATAATGGATCATATTTCTGGGTCTCACTGACAGCTGACAGCGTATTATTATTTTTTAGTGAATGTGAATTATTGTTAAAACGTCTTGGTCACTAGATATGTTGCACAGACGCACACATAAGAAAGTGGTATCCATTATGCTCCTTAAAATATACCTTTCAAATGACTATCTGTCAGTTTCGGCCTGATCTCTGTTGCATGTTACAAAGATAAAAACCGCAAATGTGGAATCATTTAGGTGTGGGTACGGCGAGTGCCCACACTCTGCCAACTGACGTCCATGGGTGTCATCCGAAACATCTGGCTTGCGTCACGGTGCACTGTTGCGATGTGACTATAGTCTAACTTTCCTAATCCAAGGAAATAAGTCTACAAATAATTATGCACGTGATGTCAATCTGTGGGATGGGTGAAAAACCACCTACAATTCATGCCCCGGAGGCAAATCTGCCAGAAACGAACCCCACCACCAGAAAGCTCGAAGCCTAAAACGCACTAGATTTTCATTGGTATTGCGTTTAATTGCTCTAAGTAATAATGATTTTAAAGAAAATCACATAGCGACAGGCCTTTTTGCAGGATGCTGTGGTTAATGCATGGGCCTGCTGCTGCATTTTTGTACTATATTGAGAAAAATCAAAACCTCAATTTTCAAAAGCTAAATAACCAAATATCCTGAACTGAAAATAACTTTAAACGACTGATCGCTCACAAACACCTTCATCTGGAAGAGACCTTGATATATCAACCCTCTTGGAGCCTTTTCTGGCCTTCCCCCGGCCTCTTCTTATTTCCCTTTAAGGTTAAAATAAGCTGATTTGATGAATGGAAAATGGGTCTCGTCTTGGAATTAAAAAGTCGCCCATACCTTTCATTTCTGTAGTCAATTACCCCACCCGAGGATTCCTCCTCTTTTTTTCTTTTCTTCCCACGCAGTCTCTTTTTAACAAGAGATGCCTTTCTCAGAGCTGCTGGGGACGAGCACCGGACCCGCTGCGTGATGCAGCCCTCCTCCCCTCCTGCACGGACTTTGATGCAGATGGGAGCGAGATCCTGTCTTGTTGAACAATAAACTATTGCTGTAAGCTCTTTCGAATAATCTGGAACACATTCTCTCAATAATCTAAATCATACCCGCGGTCAGGCCATCAAAAGAGGTGGTCTCCGGCCTCTTTTCTTTTTCTTTTCTTTTCTTTTTTTTAATCAAAAGGCTGGAGCGGGACAAAAGCCGGTGATGATTTGAGTTTGAACAAGTGAGGTATTGTTACAAACAAAAAGGATAAAAAATGTTTTACAGATAATTGGAAAAGGCCCGTTCATAAAGTGAAACGTAGTCCACAAATCTCATAGTCATGTTGCTGTGCTGCAGGAAAGAGCTTCACTCTGACCATCACCGTCTTCACCGGACCGCCACAAGTGGCCACCTACCACCGCGCCATCAAAGTCACCGTGGATGGACCCCGGGAACCGCGCAGTAAGTTGATACACACACTCGTTCTCTCTCTCTCTCAATCTCTCTCACGCGCACACACACACACACACACACACACACACACACACACACACACACACACACACACACACACACACACCAACACTTCTCTTGTTTTTGCTCAAATGCATTGTGGTGTGATGTGAGCGCTGCAGAGCCACCCAGTCAGAGCAGCTACTCCTGATTGTGAAAGCGGGGGTGTCAGTATTTCTACATGCTACAACAACTGCACTGTGAGAAAGTTTGATAGAATGTGTGTGTGTGTGTGTGTGTGTGTGTGTGTGTGTGTGTATGAGATGTATTCATCACATTGTAGAGGTGAAAATCTGTTCACAAGGTCATGTGCAAAAATACAGTCTCCACTAGATTTATTTCGAGGTTAAGACTTGGTTTTGGGGTTAAGATTAGAATTAAGACTAGGTGGAGGCTGGGGTTAGGCATGCAGTGGTTATGGTAAGCCTCTAGAGATTGAATGGAGTGCAGTATATTGTCCTCATATGTATAGTAGTGCAGGTTTGTGTGTGTGTGTGCAGCATGGGCACAGAGACGGGCCTAGTCAGAGGAAACTGTAAAGCATATTAACCCAAGACCACTAAGAGGAGCTGAGTGAGTCTCCAAGCCGCAGGTGGCTCAGCTCAGTGGAGTCCTCCTCACCCACCCCTCACCCCTACCTTCCCCAGTGCTGGTCAGAGGGGTCCTACCTGCCCGACCACATAAGTGGCTCGTTGATTTAACACAGGGCAGACTCTGGCCACTGTTAGCCCTGGCGGGAAGGCTCGTCCGCTGAAGCTGTTAGCGCCACCATCCAGCCGCAGCTCCATTCTCATGTGGTTTAAAGGTGCTGGTGTGAGGGAAGGTGGAGAGCAGTGTTACCCAGATGAGTCAGTCGCTGAGGGCTGCGCGCATGCATGAATTTTTTTGTGAGCTCAAGGTGGGATAGACGAGATGGATAGGATTTCATGAGCTGCCTATGGAGGGATGGTGTTTAAAATGGTGCTAGAGTGCAGGGTTTTAGAGGTCTCTGAACGGATAGGAACAGGGAGGATTTAGCCCAGTCAAAACAGACCACAGCAGGGAAAGAGAGAGTGGTAGCAAGTGCCACATGAGGAGGGAAATGGTTGGCAGAGAGGGAGCCGAGGGGCACAACCCCCCCCCCCCCCCCCCCCCCCCAGGCTATTTGCAGAGGTATAAAAGAGAACAGTGACTGCAAAGGAGGGAGGGACAAGATAATAATAAACACTGTGTCTGTCTCTGTACGTGCATAGTTTCAATTTGATTGTCTTTGGCTTAAAGAAAAGAAAAAAGCAAAAAAAAGCAAAAAGTGTGTGCCTGCATTCTCTCGAGCATCTGCGAGTGTCTCGGCTGGAAATAACTGTGTACATTAAGATTGTCTCCTGTCTGTCTGTCAACATGTTACGGCTTCAGCTGAGGCGTCAGAGTGGCCGTGCTACTTTTACACTGGCGCTGGGTGCTATAAAGTGACAGTTTAATATAGGGCAAGAGGAATTTAGGGCTCCATTAAACTCTATTGCATGGTGCTGAGAGGAAATTCATAGAATGACAAAATAAAATAAACTTCTGCAAAGCCTGAATTTAAAGAGTAGCTCTGAATATGATTTCACTTCCTCCAGATTAACTCCCTTTTAATGTTGTTACGGCTGAAATACTGAATCAAAGCTTCTCTGAAATATAAACAATACATCCAGTTACTCTTCAGTGAAAACACATCCAGCACCAACCAGGACATTCAAACAGATAATTACAATTAATTGAATGAAACATTTAGAAACATGGCATATTTATATTGTTCATTAAATTGGTTTGAATGAGCTGTCAGATCTGAGACAGAGATTAGTTTTCAGGCCAATTTAGTGTTTTCAAGAAACTCAAAATAGAAATCACTCGAGATATAAGCCTACTTGAGATGAGATAAAGAACCTCTCATATTTAAACAAGAGGCACATTCTAAGAGTATAATATCAGTCATGACGCTGCACAGTCAAAGCACAGGAACACACACTACCACATTCAGACATTATTAGGACCATAAAAATAATCAGATTCTTCTCTAACCACAAGGCACCACATTATATCGGCTGTAGGTTTGGAGCCAAAGCAGAGAGGCGCTGTTGCCAACACATAAAACTAACAGCATTTTTTCATTAGCAATCTCATCCTCAGAGACAGTTATATATCTCAAAACTGCTTTGATCCCCTCCTATTCTTCATTAACAATGCCACACAATGTTGCCTGTACATCTCAGCTTTAGCATTCATAGAGTGCAGACAGCCTGAAGCCACACTTGGCTGTGCTGTGTTCACCTGTCCGCAGGCTGGCAGGCTGTGGGGCTGGCCTGCACGGGGCTTTACAGGCTGTTTGTGCAGGGCCTGCATTTGCATGGCTGCCAGCCGAGCAGCGGCAGGAGCTGGCACCGACGGGGAGGAGGTTTTATTAATGTTTACTGATCCAGTCAGGAGAACCTGATGGACAGGACTGCGGCGGTGGCTCGCCTTCGGCAATGTAACAAAGGACACCGTGCTTTCTTAAAACATCTGAGTCGTAGAAAAGATATAGATGAGCAAGCACATGTACACACACACACTCACACACATACATGGACATAAACACACACATACAGAGCATTCTGTCCCTGAACAGAAACTAGGCTAAATGTTCAGCTAAGTATTTTTGTCTTGCTTACTGCTGATTTCCTCATCACACATCCGGCATTCGTCACCATACCCCTTCCACCCCCACCCCCCGTTCTGTCTTTCATTCTTTATTATTAAACTTCTGTCAAGGCCAAACTGGAAACAACTGTTGCCACTGTTAATGAAAAATCTCCCACCACTTCTGTCTTAACAACACGCCAGATCAAACAGCAAGAGAGAGGGTGCCAAGCTAGAAATATAAAAGTAAAAAAAAAAGAAAAAAAAAAAAAAAGGAGCAGATGACTTAAGTGTCAAGACCCTCCCTGCTTGTTGCCGGTATCAGATGCCTCTGCAACACCGCTCACACACTTGATGCACCCTGCAGGGTTATTCTCAATTAATCCCACAACTTTATTTTTGGTGCCCTTCTCACTCTCTCACTTATAAATGACATCAGCCACTGCCTATTTACCCACGAGGGAGGGGCGTTTGTATTTCGGTATCTCTTGACCTGAAACAAATCAGTCCCCAGGAAGAAAAGATGAACTCACTACAGGTCAGATGGATCGAAAAAGGGTTGGAAATATTTTAAGCTTGTGAAATACTGTTCGGAAATAATATGTACAGCATGGGGAGGATGTGGGTGTGTGTGTGTTTGTGTGTGTGTGTGTGTGGGGGGGGGCCTGAGCCTGAAGAAATAATTAGCATGACAGTGTTCCAATGCGTCAACATGTAAATAAAACATTTTCACTGAAAGTCAATTCTGTGAATGTGTAGAAAAAAAAAAAAAACACTGTGCAGACCTGCAGAAAAGATATGAAGGTTAATGAATCGATTAAGAATGTGGAACTAAAACTTGTGCATGAATGATTTTGAAATTGAGGTAAGAAATTTATTTTTGTGAATATCTGAGGACAGATTGAGCGGCCAATCAGAAAACTACATTTTTAGAGTGTACATCTAATAACTGCATACATTCAGATAGAGCTCACACACTTTCCCACCCGCAGGCCCACGCATCCACCAAAATCACACAAGTGCTGTCGTGTTTTGCTGCCTCTATTTGCTCGGCTGGGTGTGTTCACACTGCTCCAGGAGGAGAATGGCAGGCGTGGAGGTGGGGTGGGGGTGGGGTCACAGCAATGGGGGTGCTTGTTGGAGTTGGCGGGTTGATTCTATTTGCATTTGGCACACAGACTGTACAAAGTATGCAAATAGACAAACAATGACATTTGCTGTGTTATTTTCCCTGTGATATTGCAGTCTCTCTGTAAAGTAAACAAAGAGATAGCATGCACATTGTTGTGTATATATTTGCGTGTGTGGGTGCTCGGCTCATGCACCTGCCAGGTGCGTCCATCTCTTTAAGTCAGCCCCACGGGCCACGCCCATGCTCCACAAATCACATGAAAGGCTCACCCTCGGTGCGAATTGCTCTTCTCAAAGGCAACTTTGATGTTTGAAAATGGAGATGGGTGTCTTTGAAAGAAAGGCCTACAGGTGTATCAGTGCCAGGGGAGGGGAAAAACAGTGGCATGTCTGACGATGGGTGCTTTCCTGACTGCTAATGGCTCACCATGACTCCCAGATGTATGACCTGGAGACATAGTGGCCTACGCACATAATCTCTCTCTCACTCACACTAACTCACACACACACACACACACACACACACACACACACACACACACACAGCGGCTAGCCTCAACAATCAAACTCATGACCACCTACTTTATGATTTAGTAAAGAAGACCGTCGCCTCAGTACTACTCACAGACAGATGGGAACAGATAAAGCGGAGATTTTATGTCTTCTCCAGAGAAATGACAGTCTTTGGCGTCTGCAGTGACTGGAGGCTGCCGACTGTGGCGTTCCTCCTCCCTGGGGACACTTCAGACGCGTCACATTTGGCTTCAGTGATTAGAAGTAGAGCAAATATTGGTCAACTGATAAATCCACTGGAATGCAGCAGTGCAAATTGAATAGGACTGGACTGATTTCAGAGAGGAACTTGTGTGTTGGGACAAAAACATTCGCAACATTCTGAGGTCTGAGGCTTGTGATTGGTGACGGACGAGGACAGTGTCCTCCAGTGCTGATGCCCGATGTCTGCGCATTGCAGACAGCCACACACACACACTCCATTGTGGACTATTTTGTGAGACTTTTTCATGTTGGATAGGAGTGATCGCAGGACTGTTGTTGTCAGAGTCATTAAAGTGTGATAGCACAGACATGAAAGCATCTGTAATATAATCAAATTTTGTCGTGGGAGGTAAATAAAGGACCGAGATGGAAGCTCTTTGACCACTGTTGCCACCTTAACCACATCTAGAAGCTTTGAGGCCAACTCCCTTTGAGAGCCCCCCCC
>NW_019522679.1:194791-196649 GCF_002814215.2 Seriola lalandi dorsalis
ACACACACACACACACACACGCACACAGCTGTTGGTAATCCTACTTAGGCTTTTTTTTTTTACTTAAGCTTCCCTGTGAAAGCAGAGCTAATTAGTCTAAATGCCTCGACTAAACTGAGATATAAACAAAGAAAATATAGCCATTAGTTTAATACAGGCACTTTTTCTCTCTTGTCGCTGCCTCCGTTTGCTCTTCGGCATGTTGCTGCAGCGTCACTGCACAAGTTTCTGCTAAAAACAGGAAAAAAGAAGAACATTGTCTAACATTTTCAAACAGTGTAATGTCGTCTCCTCGGGCCAGTTGACTGTCAGAGACAGACACACAATAGCCTCGGGGTGAAATACCCTTTCTTTTTCCGCTCAGACAAAAATTTCCACCCAGTATTTGCTGACGCCAAATAGAACAGCAGGACACAGTAGGAATTACCGAATTATTTACAGACGCCCCAGACAGCGCTTTTAATTCACTCTGATGATGCAAGTAGAAACATTTTCTAAGAATCAACTAAGAGGCTCGGCCAACGTCACTACTCAGCTCTATCCCGCTCTGTCTCTCCACCTACTGCCTACCCACTCCCCTCTAAACTCACCAGTCAAGCGTCTTTCCTGTTTACCTACCTATGAAGGGAAGTAAAATGCCCACTCTGTATGTGCTCACTCTTCCTTATTTACACTGACCCATACAGGAGGGAGCCATTACGACCTTTCAGCCGTAATTCAATAAAAGTTCCGATCTGCATTTAGAAAAATAAATGGCCCATGAGTGGAGGAATATTTTCTCCCCCACTGCATTATGACAATAAACCGTTTTCTGTGTTAGGGCAGTGGGGACAGGGGTGGAGTGGGGGGTGGTTTGTGGGAAGAAGGCACCTGCTGGTTACTGGAAAAGACGCTGTGTACCACCACCCTGCGGTTTGGCTATTTATTTCTTCAGGCCTTAATGGTTAGGAACAGTGAGCAAATAATAGGTGTAGCAAGATCTTTCTTTTGCTTCCAGAAGCGGAGAAGGTTGTAATCCTGTGGGTAAACACAGAGGGAAGCCTTGGCTCTTCAAAATAGGCTGGAAACATCACAAAGAAGAAGAGGTCAATCTTTATAACCCTCAACATTACTACATGAGTCCACTAACAGCATGATAACCTTAGAGAAAGTACTGAGAGTGAAATATTTGCTTGTCTACACAGTGGAAAATTCGCACATTTGACATTTCACACATTTATTTTGACCCACCTGGAATATCAATTGTCATTCTGTGGAACTGTGTGTGTGTGTGTGCGTGTTTAGGGGCAAATGTATGCTTGTTGCACATTATTGTGAGTGAGCTAGTATGCACCGAGGTGTGAACGCGAAGACGTTTGACACATCTGCTGGCGTTGCATTGATGTATGTCATAGCGGCAGCTTGCTTTCCTTTCCCACAGCTTTGCAAGGCCCCCACCTTTCCCCTGCATCTCGCTGCTTAGAACAACCCGATTACCACGTACACACACACACTCTCTCACATACACACACACACACACATACATACACACACTCTCTCACACACACACACACACACACATACACACACACACACACGCACACACAGACAGACATGCACAACAACCCCATTCAGCATTAGAGCTAAAATAACACACTCAAAGCAGCTTATTGCTTTAATATGATCTGTCACCGCAGCCAAATAGGCCTTCTGTACTCAACAAGGCCAAAGCAGCAGCACTGAGAAATCTACGAAGTCTGCAGGCAAGCAGCCAAAAACGCCTGAAAACAGTCCCGCTCATATCACCCCCAACATGCCTCAACTCCCGACTTACAGTTACACACACACACACACACACACACACACACACACACACACA